>NW_026731577.1:530000-566873 GCF_028476545.2 Physella acuta
TATATATATATATATATATATATGTATATATATATATATATATATATATATATATATATATATATGTACTCTAGCACCAGTTGCTACACATCTAACCAACACCCCCCTCCCTCCCACTCGACTGGTATGTAACAGCCATATGGCTATTTTAACGTGAGCACTTAAACGGCGCACGGCACCATGAGCCGCATGTCGTCAGGAGATAATGACAGGAGCAACGACTTTGGGGATCAACCGCCAGGGGGACCCCGCCGCCCACCCGTCCCCTTGCTCGGTCGTTAGGCGAGACCGCTTTACTGCATAAGCTCTCCCCCTCTCGTTATTTTAGGTAATGGATACGTTGGTGTGTTTCTGTCCTTCATATTTAGGATAAATAAGCCCACAAGCTACTGCAGTCGGGGGTTGATAAGAAACAATGAAGTCATGAACGGAGTTCAGAACTTCTCTCAAGTATATCTTCTAGGGATGACCCCCCCCCCCTTCCAAAGCACGTCCACTATCACCTCCCCCGAGCCCTATTTTCCAAAACAAGTGTTTTCCTATCCCCTCATTAATATATCTCCTCCTCCCCACCCCCCTGCCCCGAAAGTTTAAAGGCACCTCTTTTGTAGGTGTCTTCCGGAGCACGCCCGCTCCCCGAAGAAATAGAAGGAAAAAAAATTTTTATATAGAAAATGTATACTTAAACTCGTGTACACCCCCTCTTCCCTCGTCAATTTAAGTGCCACCCTCTCCTGAAAGTTTGTAACGCTCCACATTGTAAAATGTCTGAAAGAAACACTGACACAAAATAAAGAATTTACACTTTGAACAATAGGAGTGTTAACACCGAATGTCTGCCTCCAGTAAACAGTATCCAATGCGACCTACAATGATTGATAGAATGATTGTTTAACATGTACAGCTAAAGAGACGGAACTTGTTTTTTTGGGTTGTTTTTTTTGGGGGAAAGTCGTCAATAGCCCCAGTTAGTGAAAGCAATGTTGTTATAATTGTTTCTTCCAGACTTTTTTCTCGGGGGTGGGGGGAGGGGGGCTTGAAATTTTCTTTGGGGGTGGAATAAAATTCCCGGGGGTGTGGACACAGGCAAAAGTATATATTTTCTATATAAACTCATTTTGTTGGCGGGGGGTGGGTAGACGGTTTCGCCCCCACCCCTTCTCCGAAGAGATACATGGAAGAAACTCTGAAATGGTATTGTATTGTGGTGGCATGCAACCCAGTGACATCTAGATGTGTGACAACTCAGTGACATCTGGATGTGTGACATCCCAGTGACATCCCAGTGATATCTAGATGTGTGACATCCCAGTGACATCTAGATGTGTGACATCCCAGTGACATCTAGATGTGTGACATCCCATCCCAGTGAAATCTAGATGTGTGACATCCCATCCCAGTGAAATCTAGATGTGTGACATCCCATCCCAGTGAAATCTAGATGTGTGACATCCCATCCCAGTGACATCTAGATGTGTGACATCCCAGTGACATCTAGATGTTTGACATCCCAGTGACATCTAGATGTTTGACATCCCAGTGACATCTAGATGTTTGACATCCCATCCCAGTGACATCTAGATGTTTGACATCCCAGTGACATCTAGATGTTTGACATCCCAGTGACATCTAGATGTTTGACATCCCAGTGACATCTAGATGTATGACATCCCAGTGACATCTAGATGTATGACATCCCAGTGACATCTAAATGTGTGACATCCCAGTGACATCTGGATGTGTGTTATACTCTACGTCTAGATGTCATATCAATGTTGCTAAATGCCGAACTACGGCATCAGGATGTGTGTTGAATTAGATGTGTTGATGTTTTTTTTAGCTGTGTGTTGTTAGATTGTGTTGTTAGGTGTGTCGTTCGTTAGATGTGTTATTTGCTTGAATGCCTAGATGCCATATCTTTATTGTCATATAAATTACAATGACGTAATGAATTAAAAATAGCTTTGCAATTAAGTCAGATAGAAATGTAATCATTCCTCACCTCGCGCAGTTCAAACGTTTTTAGCTATGCAAACAGCGTCTGTCATCCTTGATATGGGAGAAGTCGTTAAACGCTGTCATTAATGTTTGAAACAACTGTTGAACGTTTATGGTGTATCTCATGAACATACCGTAGCACGCAGTTCCCCTCACAATTTCACTCACACTCACCTCACACATTCACATGTCACCCACACACATTCACCTGTCACCCACACACATTCATCTGTCACCCACACACATTCATCTGTCACCCACACACATTCATCTGTCACCCACACACATTCACCATAACACACAATCATCCTCATACATTCACCATTTACCCACAAAAAATCTTTCATAACACTGTCATCCCACACACTTTCACTAGTCACCCTCACACATTGATCAGTCACCCTCACACTTCTTTCCACAGTCACCCTCACACTTCCTCCCATAGTCACCCTCACATATTCGCCAGTCACCCTCACACTTTCTCCCATATTCACCCTCACAATTCCCCCACAAGCACCCGCACACTTCCTCCCACAGTCACCCTCACACGTTGATCAGTCACCCTCACACTTTGATCAGTCACCCTCACACTTTGATCAATCACCCTCACACTTTCTCCCACAGTCACCCTCACACTTTCTACCAGTCACCCTCACACTTTCTCCCACAGTCACCCTCACACTTTCTTCCACACTTTGATCATTCACTCTCACACTTTGATCAGTCACCCTCACACTTCCCCCCAGTCACCCTCACACTTCCCCACAGTCACCCTCACACTCTCCCCACAACACACACTCACCCACACTCTCACCACCACCGTTGCCATAGCGACAGACACCACAGACCGGCACTGACCACTGTCACATCTCAGATCAGATCAGCTGACTGTGCCAGCACGAACCAGACCCCCCCCCAGTCCCCCACCCCCCTGCATCCCAACGTGTGAGCGTGTTGTTGGAGGGGGGGGGGCAGGTGGGACTTAAATAATTTGATATGCAACGATCGATTTCAGCCAGGAGATTTAAAAGACGGTGAGGGGATGTCGTAAAATGTAACACCGGCTCGCCAATTTACTAATTGTCCTCTTAGCCCGGCCCTGAGTCTGTGTTCACTTACTCGAGGGGAGGGGGGGGGGGTTAGAGGGAGGGGAGTAATGTGTTCGGGGGGTAATGTTTCAGATATATTTCAACTGTGTTCACTTACTTGTGGGGGTGGGGGATGAGAGGGAGGGGGTAATGTGTTCGGGGGGTAATGTTTCAGATGTATTTCAAAGTGTGATAACTTATGGGTGTGGGGGTGATGGAAGGGGTGGCGTGTTCTGGGGGGGGGAGGGGTGGTTAATGTTTCAGACATATTTCAACTGTATTCACTTACTCGTGGTGGTGGGGATGAGAGGGAGGGGGTAATGTGTTCGAGTGAGGGAGTAGTGTTTCAGACATATCAACTTACTATTGGGGAAATAGGGGTGGGGATGAGAGGAAATGGGAGGGGGGGGGGGGGTAAAGTGTTCGGGGGGTTGTGGGTCAACATACCCGTGGGTAATCGGGGGTTGGGGTCGAGAGGGAAGGGGTGGGGGTAATGTGTTTGGGAGGGGGGGGGGGGGGTAATGTTTCTGACAATACTCACACCTGTTATCTTACAGTTAAGTGTGGAGTGGGGGGGGGGGGGAGTATTTAGACACGTTATGATTTATACGGCTCCGTAACGATTTTAAGAACGTTAAGCTGTTAGTTTCTGATATTTAACTTCAAAACTTTTAAAATAGGTAACATGAAGCTTTACACACACACACACACACACACACACACATATATATATATATATATATATATATATATATATATATATATATATATATATATATGTATATGTATATATATATATGTATATGTATATATATATATATATATATATATATATATATATATATATATATATATATATATATATATATATATATATATATATATATATGTATATATATATATATATATATATATATATATATATATATATATATATATATATATATATATATATATATATATATATATATATATATATATATATATATATATATATATATATATATATATATTGAAAGATAGAGTATAGCTAAACGAAAACATCGGCGTTCTGTTTATTAAAATTTTGCTTTGTTTCGCTCTCATTTCTAGAATGTCAAGTTTCTAAAATGTTTCCCTATGTTAAAATTGTCAAGTTTCTTAAATGTTTCCCTATGATAAAATGGTCAAGCTTCTAAAATGTTTCTCTATGTTAAAATGGTCAAGTTTCTAAAATGTTTCCCTATGTTAAAATGGTCAAGTCTATAAAATGTTTCCCTATGTTAAATTGCGCCTACCAAGTGAGAAGGGGTATCGCTTACTAAAATGGCTATAATGGATATTCATAGAGTTAATGGGTATGTGCGGGGGGAGGGGGGAGGGGTGGGTGGGTGGGTGTGTCACGGCACGGGGGAAATACAGAGATAAAAGATACACATTTAACACACTTGAAAACCTACGGTATGAAAAATAAAGAGAGTAAAGAATTATTATGGAACTTGAAACTAGCTTTAATAGATCGTAATTTGTTAATATATTACGAAGTACAAAGGTTAATTTGTACAGATAGAAGTGGGGGGGGGGGGTGTTTTGGAGGGTCATATAACTTTTGGATGGAGGGGGTCAGATAGTCGAGGTGGGTGTGACTTATTCCGGAGGGGGTCACCGAAAAGAGAGGTCTCAAAATCTAAAGAAGGGGTCGTGAATTCCGGAAAAGGAGTGACCGATTACTTGCAGGGGTTCACATAGGGGTCGCACTATCTGTGGAGTGTGACAGTATGCTGGAGTGTGGGGGGGGGTCAGACAGGCAGATGTTGTTTAGCTCCGTAAATGCATGTCACCAATATCGGGGAGCGAGTCACAAATTCAAGAGAAGGGGTCACTACAAAAAAGGAGTCAGAAAAGGGGTCACAAAGTCAGAGGGGTCATAAATTTTAAAATGGGGAGGTTCGCAAATTTCTAAGAAGGTATTCCAGGCCGAGAATATATCACAAAGTCCGGTTAGGAAGAGTCACGAATTCTGGGGTCGGGGTCACGTTTAGACTGTGACTGTTTAGAGCAGGGGTCTCTGTCCAGTGAAAGGGCTACTGTCTAGAGCAGGGGTCACTGGCAAGAGGGGTCGCAGTCCGGAGAAGGGATCATTGAAGTGGGGTCTTGAAGTCAGCTAAGGAACGTAAAAAGAAAGTGTTGAGTGTACGAGTTTCATGTCGAGCCTGGGTGTTACATAAATCGTTACGTGACACGTACAGAAGTCCCTGCGTTACGTCGGTCGCCGTCACGAGAGAAATCACGTGTTCATCGCAACAACTACCCTGGAATGAATGTAAGTATACCAGTCACGTCACTTCAGTCACGACCGAAATATCCAAGTTCCCGTGACGTAACACCGCTGAGCTAGAGGTAACGTTTTTTGTGACGTCACATTTGTGACAAGACTCGCGCCACAAAGATCGTGACGTAACACCACTACGCCAGAGTATCGTTTTTTGTGACGTCACATTAGTGACAAGACAAGCGTAACAAAGATCGTGACGTAACACCCCTAAGCCAGAGGAAACGTTTTTGTGACGTCACATTTGTGTCAAAACGGGCGTAACAAAATATCGTGGCGTAACAATAGAAACAGCGTATTTATAAACAAGTAAACATCTCTCTAGCTGCTAAAGCAAATTCTTTCTTTAGTTTCGTAAAGAAAATCCAGCTTACCAATATAGCGGTAACAGTCCCTTTTTTTCTGTTTACTATAATTATTAAGGTCCCTCTTTCCACAGAAAACACAGTGCATCAGCAAACCCAAACTAATCTAACGCCACGGCAATCCAAACACGACTTTAGATCACTAGCACCGTATTGATCCAACAGCATCACAGTGGTTCTGAGTGACCGGAGCCAGACTGATCCAACGTCGCACATTAACACCCTTTCTTTAAGATCACTTGTGTGCTCCGGGCCTAACCACGAGGCCAATTCAAACAACTGTTTCATCTAATTGCGAGCCAACCGCGAGAGAAAAGCAAGCCGCTGTCCCACCATTTGACTTGCCCCCACCAATTAGTCGTCCCACGCTACACAACTGTTTTATTCAACTACAAACGTGTGCCAAGAAGCAACAAAAAAAAAACGACCAAAACAGGACCAGCAATGCCTTGCCAAACCACACTCACGCATATTATCATGTCCGGCGTCTTGTAGGTCGGTGTTAGAAAAACCAGGACCTCTACCGGTAACTGGTATAAAAACCAGGACCTCTACCGGAAACTTGTATGAAAACCAGTACCTATGTCGGAAAATGTATAAAAACCAGGACCTCTGCCGGTAACTGGTATAAAAACCAGGACCTCTGCCGGTAACTGGTATAAAAACCAGGACCTCTGCCGGTAACTGGTATAAAAACCAGGACCTCTGCCGGTAACTGGTATAAAAACCAGGACCTCTGCCGGTAACTGGTATAAAAACCAGGACCTCTGCCGGTAACTGGTATGAAAACCATGATATTTGCCGGAAACTTGTATGAAAACCAGTACCTATGTCGGAAAATTTATAAAAACCAGGACCTCTGCCGGAAACTGGGATAAAATTTAAAACCTATGTCTGAAACTGGTATAACCTTATGGCTTATAGCTCGGTGTTAGAAAAACAAGGATCTCTGCCGGAAACTTGGATAAAATCTAGGACCTATGTCGTAAAATGTATAAAAGCTAGGACCTGTACCGGAAACTGGTATAAAAACTAGGACCTATACCGGAAACTGGTATAAAAACCAGGACCTATACCGGAAACTGGTATAAAAACCAGTACCTATACCGGAAACTGGTATAAAAACCAGGACCTATACCGGAAACTGGTATAAAAACCAGGACCTATACCGGAAACTGGTATAAAAACCAGGACCTATACCGGAAACTGGTATAAAAACCAGGACCTATACCGGAAACTGGTATAAAAACCAGGACCTATACCGGAAACTGGTATAAAAACCAGTACCTATACCGGAAACTGGTATAAAAACCAGGACCTATACCGGAAACTGGTATAAAAACCAGGACCTATACCGGAAACTGGTATAAAAACCAGGACCTATACCGGAAACTGGTATAAAAACCAGGACCTATACCGGAAACTGGTATAAAAACCAGTACCTATACCGGAAACTGGTATAAAAACCAGGACCTATACCGGAAACTGGTATAAAAACCAGGACCTGTACCGGAAACTGGTATAAAAACCAGGACCTACACCGGAAACTGGCATAACCTTATAGGCTGGTGATAGAAAAACCAGGATCTCTGCCGGCAATAGGTCTAAAACACCATGACTTTACCAAAAACTGGTATAAAAGATAACACCTGTACAATCACAAATAATGTCCACAATTAACTTTACGCTGACAGCCAATCAAATGACCACTTATTATCAGTGGCGTAGGCAACTGGGGTTGGGGGTTTGGGGGGTTAAAAGACCTCCCTTGGACTCACACCCCTATATATATATATATATATATATATATATGTATATATATATATATATATATATATATATATATATATATATATATATATATATATATATATATATATATATATATATATATATTATATATATATATATATATAATTTTATACATATGGAAAAATATTTGAACCCCTGCCATGACCAATTCCTGGCTACGCCAATGCTTATTATTGTTGTGAGTTGTTTCATCATGTTGCTCACAGTTCCCCACCGTCATACTGAGTGTTATTTATTAAACAAGTTGTTTTTCTGTTCTCACTAATTGTTCTCTTTATTTGATTAATTAGCTCTTTATTTCATTAATTAGCTCTTTATTTTATTAATTAGTGTCTTGTTTGTTTTATCTAAATTGGTTTTAAAATAGTATATTCCATTTTTTTTTTAAATTGGCACCCGCAAGACATTTTGTAGAGGGCACGCTGTTAACAGATCGTTTTGTTGTTTGGATTCACGTTGTTATTAGAGGTCAAGTTGTTATTAGAGGTCAACTTGTTATTAGAGGTCAACTTGTTTTTAGAGATCTAGTTGTTATAGAAGTTGTTTTAAAACAACCCTAATAACACAATGACAAAACAACTCCAATCACACATTGACAAGCCAATCCCAATCCTACAATCACAAAACAACCCTAATCATACAAATGACAAAATAATCCATCATACAAATGACAAAATAATCCATCGTTCAAATGACAAAACAACGCCAATCATACAACGACAAAACGACTCCATCATACAAATAACAAAACAACCCCAATCACCCAAAAGCGAATCACACCAGTAACCAACACAACAAACACAGCTCAAACAAACGCCGACAGTGTGTTTAACTTCCAATTCGTTCCCAATGCTTAAAAATCGAATTTTTGAATAATTCATCAGATTTTATACAACCCAAACATTCCCCACCTCCCTCTTCGAAATTCAAACTTTAAAAAAAAATCTTGCAAAAAAAAAAAAATTCTACAGCAACTGAATTAATACCTTATCAAAAATATTTCTCGACAAATGACAAATTTAACAAGTTTGAACATTCGGAAGGCATCAAAGAAGTGTAAGAAAAAAATGAAAAAAAATTCTAAGACATATGTATCGTTTGACAGCACGCCACGTCTGGTCCAACAATGGTCATCTTAGTCTAGCAGACGTCTGGGCTATGACGTCAGGGGAGTCATTACCAACATCGGCGACCTACAACTAAGAGGTGGGTTGTTGGTTGTTGGTTTTTTATTTCAGTATGGGTAGAGGGGGGGGGGGAGGCATGTTCTGTTCAGCTGAGTATAGACCAGTGTTTCTTCCAGACTTTTTTCTCCGGGGGGGGGGGGGGGGGGGCACTTGAAATTTTCGGGGGGGGGGGGGGCGATAGACTTTCTTCGTGGGGGGGGGACACTGTTAAAAGTATATATGTATATATTTTCTATATAAATTATATAAATTTCATTTCGTTCGGGGAGGGCGGTAGAGTTTTTTTTTGGGGGGGGGGGGGAAGGGGGGGGCTTCGCCTGGAAGAAACTCTGGTATAGGCAGAGCAAAAATTCTGAGATTATAAATAAATAGTTAAAAAATGTTTGGGTAAAATAGTTAAAAACGGGTTGAGTAAAATATCTAAAATTGATGCTAGAAAATTACTGAAGTTGGTGATTTAATATATTTAAAAGTTGGTCGAATAAAATATTTAAACAGGTCAAGTAAAATGGTTAAATAAAATATCTAAGTTTCAAGATGTAAAATATCTACGGTTGGTCAAATAAAGTATCTAAAGATGATCTCCTAAAATATCTAAATCTGGTAGTGTAAAATATATTAAGTTGGTCAATATAAAATATATAAAGTTGGTCAATATAAATTATCTCAAGTTGGTCAATATAAAATAATTAAAGTTGGTCAATATATCTCAAGTTGGTCAATATAAAATATTTAAAGTTGGTCTATATAAATTATCTAAAGTTAGTCAATATAAAATATATAAAGTTGGTCAATATAAGATATATAAAGTTGATCAATATAAAATACATAAATTCGGTCAAGGAAAATATCTGTAGTTGGTGAATTTAAAAATCTTCTTGATATTGAGGCTGAAATCAAGTTATGAGCCGATAATTTTTGCAACGTGTTCCAAATAAATGCATCCTTTTCACATATTTAATCTCAAGAACATGTAAGCAACACACCGACTACGACACACGTAAGCAACACACCGACTACGACACACGTAAGCAACACACCGACTACGTCACAAATAACCAACACACTGACTACGTCACACATAACCAACACACTGACTACGTCACACACATAACCAACACACTGACTACGTCACACATAACCAACACACCGCCTACATCACACACGTAACCAACACACCGACTACGTCACACACATCACTCAAGTAAGAAACAGCGACTACGTCACACATAACCAACACACCGACTACGTCACACACATCACTCAAGTAAGAAACAGCGACTACGTCACACATAACCAACACACCGACTACATCACACACATCACTCAAGTAAGAAACAGCGACTACGTCACACATAACCAACACACCGACTACGTCACACACATCACTCAAGTAAGAAACAGCGACTACGTCACACATAACCAACACACCGACTACATCACACACATCACTCAAGTAAGAAACAGCGACTACGTCACACATAACCAACACACCGACTACATCACACACATCACTCAAGTAAGAAACAGCGACTACGTCACACATAACCAACACACCGACTACGTCACACATAACCAACACACCGACTACATCACACACGTCACCTACACACTGACTACGTCACACACATCACTCAAGTAAAAAACAGCGACTACGTCACGCGTCTTTAATATCAAACACGAACTCAAAACGCTGGCAATGACGTCAAGAAGTTTTTCTCTGTCCTCCACCCCCCCCGTCCTCCACCCCCCCCCCCCAACCCTTCCATTTTATTCAGACTTTCTATGACGTCATAATGCTCTTTTTACAGTTGAAATCTCCACTACGACCCGGCGTCGCCTTGAAATGCTCATCAAATATTGATACAAATATTCACACTTTTTAAATTTACTAGTGGAATAAAAGCTTGAACAATTTTAAGAATAAAATTACTTTCTATAAAAAAAGGTCTAAATTTTAGCGTTCCATTTTAAGATTTCTTTTAAATAATAAATGATGTAAAATATAAACATTTTTAAAGAAGAAAATATATTTTTTCAAAGAGAATAATTTTCAGTCGCGCTTGTATAGATTTTTTTGGCTAAGGGAAATAATCGGTTAAACACACTGTAAGCAAAGATCCATCGTAGAGAGTAATGGTTCTTGATTTAAAATTTAAAACAGTAGTGACACAGTTACCTTCATTGACCTTTGTTACAATACATGGGCGTAGGCTGGATTTTGTCGTGAAGTGGGGGTTGAAAACATAGTACTAGTTAATAGTACTGTAATAGTAGTGGTATTTTGATTATGTTGAGGAGAGGGACTATACAATAGTCTTTAAATTTGGGAGTACTGTAATTGTAGTGGTTGAGGAGAGGAACTATCGAATAGTATTTAATGTTGGGGATAGGGATAAAACTCGTTGCTTTGGGATGTACAAATTTTAATTATTCCTGTTGGGATATAGGGATTGTATTTGTTTTTTGATGTAGAGAATATGGATTATATTAGTTCCTTAAGCTGGATATGCGGATTATAGTAAATTATACCAGGTTTTTATCGTTGGGATGCACGGATAATACTTGGTCAATATTTTTTATATTTATTTTTATTTTTTTATTTTATTTTTTTTATGGGGGGTGGGGTATAAAAAATTTGAGACCCGGAAAAAAAAAGAAGAAAACTAATTTTTTAAGATGATAAAGTCGTCAATTAAAAAATGTTTGTATTTTCTACACTTTGCTACAGACCGCGTGGTCAAGATGTAGCGCACTAGGATGTGTGGTGGTGGGTTTGAATCCTCGCTTCCTCATCGTGACGACATGTAGACACTTCCACACCACGGTATTTTTATTTCTTTTTTGTTTGGCCGAACATAACGAGATTAAACCTTTTTTTTTTAATTAAATTAGATTACGTTTTTATTTTAATTTGTAAACATTCGTTGAACCGAATATGAAATGTTATCCAATGACTTTTGCTTATTTGTGTATTGTTTCCTTGTTAGTGTTAAAATGTAACAATATGTAAACACGTTTTTAAAACTTTATTAGTGCATTGTTTTCTTGTAAGTGTAAAAATGTAACATTGTTACAAAACGTTAACACGATTTTAAACGTTATTAAAATGTAACAATCTGTAAACACGTTTTATAACCATTGTTAGTGTATTCTTTTTGTCTGTTTAAAAATGTAACAATATAATTATAAACACGTTTTTAAAACTTTATTAGTGTATTGTTTTCTTGTAACTATAAAAATGTAACATTGGTGCAAAAATGTAAACATGGTTTTAAACTTTATTAATGTATTGTTAACTTCTATGTTTAAAAATGTAACAAAATGTAAACTTTTTTTTTTAATTTATTAGTGCTCTGTACTCTTCTATCTTTATAAATGTAACAATATTGTCAATATTTAGACACATTTGTTTTTAATTTGCTAGTGTACTGTTTTCGACTGTGTGTAAAGACCTAAAACTATGTTAACAAATTTTTTAAACGTTATTAGGGTATGGTTATCTCTCATGTTTAAAAATGCAACAACATGTCAACAAATGTTTCAACTCACCCTCATGTAAGCAGAACGGGTGTCCCATCTACCGTGGTCGTCTTGGTTATTTAATCCAAACAACAAAGATGGCGGCTGTCGCCTGTCATGCAGGTGCGCAGGGTTTTCCCCTTTCACCGACAGGCTGGTGCCTGGCAGGGACGCCTGCAGGATGTCGCAGGTGGAGCCTGTGGGGCCACTGCAACCGTTGGTGGCCGCGCCGGCAATTGCCGGTTGGGACATGCCGGCACACACCATCATAATGGAGGCTTGTGTTTTATTTCGTTTCTTTTCTCCGTGGGCTCCGATGCAACTTTTGCATGTATCATAGCACTAATCAATCACTTTAGAAGGTTCAGATTTTGAATCGTACCTTAGGTGGTTAAAATTTAGTATCGTGCCACTGGGGTGTCCCTTTACATGGTTCATATCTTGACTGCGTCATATCATAGTACTAAAGCGTCACTTTTGCAGGCAAATTTTTTGCTGAAGATTTTCTTACATTGCTCAACGTTATACCACCCAATACTTATCACTGAAACTTAATGAACTTTAATTATGCATTTAACATAATTATCACTTTAGCTTAATGAACTTTAATTTTGTATTTAAAATACTTTAATTTCATTTATTGTAATTTGTCAGTTTTAATATTTTCTACCGTTGTTTCATCCATTTTTTAAATAAAACATGGCTTGGCCTAAATCTCCAACAACGATATAGAACCACATCTTAAATTCATGCTAGTAAACACCTTAGCAGTACAAAATCCAAACTGTTATCAAAATATTTCGCACGGCAAGGCGGGGTGTGTTGATGAAAGACTCAGTGGGAATTCCCTGAAGCCACTAGATATTGCCGCGCTTTATCCTGTACTTGATCTGGAAGAGAGAAAAAATATAATCACAACCTACATCTAATTATAGTGCTTAATTAATCTTAATTAATTCTTATTAACTAAGAATTATAAATTCGGTTATCGTAAGTAACGTTAGCTTATAAGCTTCCAACACAAGATTAATTTTCTTTTCGCTACAAACTGATGTATAATCAGCATCATCTGCTGATGTAGCAGTCTACAAATTTGTGTTATCTTTGTGGAAGATAATGTAACTCCGGAGCTAGATCGATTTAAAACCCCACCTGCGTCAAGTGGGATTAGCACAAGTTGGTAACATAATAACCGGAGAATAAAACGATCAAAACAAAAGGGGAAAAGGAAAATTAAAACTGAAAATTGAAAATTCACGCTAGTCAAAAGAATCAAGTTTATTACTTAAAGATTGGCAAACCATAAGCTAAGATGGCAGTTGATATGGCTATTTGGAGATATTAGAATATGATGTGTAGTGCGTGTTATAGTTTAAACATGTAGCGCCTTTTTGGAAGTGGTTCTATGGAGTATATCACCTTAACAGCACAACCACCAGACCACAACAACTACACCACATGTACACGACTAGTACACCACAACAACTAGACCACAAAATGTACACCACAACAACTAGACCATATCAAACTAGACCACAACAACTACACCACAACAATAACACCACAACCACTACACCGCAACAACTACTTCACAACAACTACATCACAACAACAACACCACAACAACTAGACCACAACAACAACACCACAACAACTAGACCACAACAACCAGACCACAACTACTAGACTACAACAACTACACCACAATAATTAGAGCGGTTCCACAACAACTAGACCATGACAACTAGGCCACAACAACTACACCACAACAACTACACCACAACAACTACACCACAACAACTACAACACAGCAACTAGACCACAACAACCAGATAACAACTACTATACCACAACAACTACACCACAGCAACTACACCACAACAACTACACCACAACAGCTACACCACAACCACTAAACCACAACAATAAGACTCAGCTATATAATATAAACATACAGATACCACCCACAAGAAATAACAACGGCCTTTCACACTATTGTTTTATACACACTCTAAGTGTTTCGTGGCTATAATTAACTACGTCTTTTTAAAGCCTTTATTTCGGCGATCACTAAATTAAGTGTACATCTTTGTTAATTAAATCGCCAAAATCAAATCATAATTAAGTACCATAATTAATTGCAGTAAATTAGTCCTCCCCTCTCCCTAGTGGACCTGAACTATATATGCCAAAATGGTAAATACTGCCTACATATGAAATCAAACAAAATGGAAATGATAAGGTATTCGTTATTTAGCTATAACAACTACTCAGGACTTAGCAATAAATAAAATCGTTTGCGATATCAAACTTGTGTACGTGCGGTACATTGAATGGTCCTACAGGTTATCTACCCTCTCATATGTTGGCGTTTAGAGACCAGACCCTATTATGTAGCATTACGTCACGTCATTACTTATACCCCCTTTCTCTGCCCCCCACCCCTTCCCCCCCACCCCCACACACACCCATCTAGGGTTTCTGACATTTTTCTCCAGTGGCGTGGGCGGACTTAAATTTAAGATGAGGGGAGGGGTTAGCGGATATTGGTAAAAGGATATATTTGAATATAAATTTATTTCGCTCGGGGAGGGTGAGGGGGGGGTTGTGCTTCGTTCATCTATATCAGGGGTCTCCCGCGGGCTGGATGCGGCCCGCGAGGTCATTTTTTGTCCACTGAATAAATGTTTGTTGGAGGTGGCTGAGGAGCTTTGCACAGAAAATTCAAAACTATTTGAAAATCTAGCTTGTGTGCAAATACAATTACTCGCCGTGTTGCATACATTGGTGAAAACATTGCGACTCAAATAGCGAAAAATTCAAGCAAGTTTCGCCATTTTTCAATTGCAATGGATGAGTCGCTGTGCAGCTGTTCCACCTCTCAACTGCTAGTGTTCATTAGGGGTGTTGATGAAGACATGAGCATAACACAAGAGCTGGCTTCCCTACATAGCATGTATGGCACTGTTACCGAAGAGGATACCTAACCATAAATAGTTCAGAGACAAACAGAAAATCGCAAGATTTACCATATTTCACATCAGTAAGATTGCTAATTTTGCGAGAAAATTATGAGCAGAATAGGTGACTTCCTGATAGTAAAGGCAAGTCACAGCCATTATTGTCTGATGAAGAGTGGGTATAGAAATTGGCCTCTGCTGCAAACATAACTAGTCATTTAAATTTTCTGAACCTACAACGGCAAGAGAGTGAAATCTAGTTTCTGATCTATACACCCACCTAAAGGTCTTAAGATACAAACTTGTCATGTTTTTGGAACAAGTACAGGCTAACCCTAAAACCTTAAACCTAACCTCCAGCTGCAGTTTCAGTTTCTGACTTGGACTCAAAGGCAGAAGAAGTGAGACTGTTTTAAAGCCCATTTGAAGCAAATGTGACCAGTTGCAAAGATGAACTGCAGCGGGATGTCATTGAATTGCAAGAAAATGACTTCCTTAGAGACACGTTCAAAGAAGAGCGGATGGGTTTTCATACGTTTTTGAACAAAGGAAGACTTTCCTAACATTAAAATTTTTGCATTAAAGTACCTTTCAAATTTTCTAACAACATACCTGTGTGAACAAACATTTTCAAGGATGAAATACGTTAAGAACAATTTGAGAGCAAACGTGGACCTCTGGTGGGTGGGGGTGGGGGGTGGACACTCGAAATATGTATATATTTCAATATAAATTATATTTCGTTGGGGGGAGGTGCGGTAGACGTTCTTCGGGGGGGGGGGGGGGGTGCCACGACGACCATGAAGAGACCCTTAAAGAAACTCTGGCCCCGAACTTATATTTGATAGTTAATGCGGCCCTCAGGCTGAAAAGTTTGGAGACCCCTGATCTATATAGATGACCATTAATAATCATTTGAAGTATACCTTGCAAATGTTAAAATTAAGATCAAACCAAAACAAAAACAGTTTCTTTAAATTATTAAGTGATAACTTATTGTTTTTTGGTGTGGGGGGGGTATTTTAAAAACCACAAAACAGAAAAATGTCTCAGGATGTGCTAATTAAGATCACCTCAATGTATTACATGTAAGTCAGTCTTCATTTTCTTCGTTCTTAATTATAGTGTTGGAAAAGATTCCCTCCAACACAATTACGTATCTGTGTCAACTTGTTATGCGTCATTGAGGCTTTTGTCTCAACCTTCTTTTCTTTATCGATATGTTTCCATAGCCTTTGTCCAACCAAGAAAAACTACAAGGCAGCAGTTGTTTGATTTTGGAGTTGACTCTCCATGAAGAGTTCTTGTCCCCAGCTAACGAGCCTCATCTGCCCGAGGGTTCGAACTCGAGACTATTCGGTTAAGCAAACATGAGCTTTACCGACTCGACCACGCCGACCCTGTAAGTCAGACAATATTGACTGGTTCCAACCGCTGAAGTCAACTCACATGTGAACGTGGTCGAGTGTTAGAGGGTATAACTGCTACCTACAGATCCCAAGTTTGGTTTCCGATAGGCCAGACAATACAATTACGGATTTATTATGGAAGTGTATCTAATCACACAATCCCTTCATATAGACTGGCCTTAGAGATGACCACACAATCCCTTCATATAGACTGTAGTACTGACCACACAATCCCTTCATATAGACTGTAGTACTAACCATACAATCCCTTCATATGGACTGTATTACTGACCACACAATCCCTTCATATAGACTGTAGTACTGACCAAACTGTCAGTAGACTGTCCCTAGTACTGACCACACAATCCCTTCATATAGACTGTAGTACTGACCACACAATTCCTTCATATAGACTGGATTCAAGGTCACACAATCCCTCCATATAGACTGGCCTTAGAGATGACCACACAATCCCTTCATATAGACTGTAGTACTGACCACACAATCCCTTCATATAGACTGTCCCTAGTACTGACCACACAATCCCTTCATATAGACTGTAGTACTGACCACACAATCCCTTCATATAGACTGTATTACTAACCATACAATCCCTTCATATAGACTGTCCCTAGTACTGACCACACAATCCCTTCATATAGACTGTAGTACTAACCATACAATCCCTTCATATAGACTGTCCCTAGTACTGACCACACAATCCCTTCATATAGACTGTAGTACTGACCACACAATCCCTTCATATAGACTGTAGTACTGACCACACAATCCCTTCATATAGACTGTCCCTAGTACTGACCACACAATCCCTTCATATAGACTGTAGTACTGACCACACAATCCCTTCATATGGACTGTATTACTAACCATACAATCCCTTCATATAGACTGTCCCTAGTACTGACCACACAATCCCTTCATATAGACTGTAGTACTAACCATACAATCCCTTCATATGGACTGTATTACTGACCACACAATCCCTTCATATAGACTGTAGTACTGACCACACAATCCCTTCATATAGACTGTAGTACTAACCATACAATCCCTTCATATGGACTGTATTACTGACCACACAATCCCTTCATATAGACTGTAGTACTGACCAAACTGTCAGTAGACTGTCCCTAGTACTGACCACACAATCCCTTCATATAGACTGTAGTACTGACCACACAATCCCTTCATATAGACTGTAGTACTGACCACACAATCCCTTCATATAGACTGTAGTACTGACCACACATTCCCTTCATATAGACTGTCCATAGTACAGACCACACAATCCCTTCATATAGATTGGATACAAGGTCACGCAATCCCTTCATGTAGACTGGCCTTAGAGATGAAACACAATCCCTTCATAAAGACTGGTCCTATTAAAACTCTCATCTTTAAGGACTTTTAAGTTCGTAAAGAACATTTACAGCCATTGTACTTTATCGGCCTATTTGGAGGTAAATATAGACACATTTTAATGTGAAACTAGATGTTGCTCTAGCAATCAACTGAATTAAATATACCTTTTCTTTATTTAGGAGTCTTGATGAATGTTGAGTTGCGACTTCATTCATTGCACTCTAAAACGTAATATCCGCGAAGTCAAGTCGCATGAATGAAACAAAAATGTGACGTTTAGGGATGGGGGGATTTAAGAGTTTTAGAGTACAGTCGGATGTTTAACCCTTTCCCCGGCAACATATTTGGTACCCTGTCCCCGGCAACTGGGTGGATCACACCCAAAGACTTTCTTATAGTAAATTCTTGTCTTTGTTCATTGTGGGGTGGGTAACAATACTGACACAGTTGAGGTATTCAGGGCACAGAGGCCATGGGGAACACAAGACATGTTGTTGTCAATGGGACAGCTGTAATATGATACTACAGGTTGATGGGATTCTCAAGCAAGAGTTAACTTGTGGGTGGACACATGTAGTGATTTATACTCTTTGCTGGAGCTCTGACTTGCAGTTACAGACAGAACTGTAGTTTAGAGTTACAATAGGTTAATGAAATGCAGGGGTAAGATTGCCTGTGGGAGGACATATATAGTGATTTGTACTCTTTTAGGGAGCTCTGGAATGTAGATAGAGACATTCGAGCCTTTTAGAGTAACTTGACATTTACCTCATTTGGAGTACGAATGAGGACAAAAAGGCAAAACAACTTTGTAATGCTGCTTGTAAGTTAATACTGGGCAATTAATTGATCAAACTGGAAGTGGGGTGGGTGTTCTACAGGTTGTGACCCTGAGAGTAAGGTTTATAAATAGTCACAAACGTTATTGAGAAGACAACAGAAACAAGTCTTGAACGCTTTTGTCTAAACTCAAGTGCTAATGATAAAGGAATATATTTGCCAGATTTAGTATAGCAGGTGAAAATGACCAAGTTTTGAGTCTGAACTATTAGTATCAGAGGTAGAAGATGAAGAATGGCAGCCAACAGTATCAAGCAGCTCTGATGACGAGGTCTACCCAATATACTGCATTTCAACTATCAATAATGTGTCAACAGTTGGCACTCATAATGAAATGAAACGGCTGGTGCAAAGTGAAGAAAAAGAAATATTTTCAGGAAAGACAAAGTAACAGTACACTAGACCACTGCCTGAAGTGCTAATCCCAGGAAATTTATAAACAGTCTGACCCTAAATATTTCTTCTGTTACAAAAAATAATACAACCAATATTTGACTGCATTAGCAGAGATGGAGAGAAAGCAAGAGGAGACACTGGCACTCTGCAGAATAACAATTTAGTTGTATGTCAATTCAGTTCTGCTTATGGAAGTTTTTGAAGGCAGAATTTTCTATGAAGAAATTCAGCAACCTTCTGGGTCATATTCACTTTCACAACAATAACACTAACAGTCCATCAGGCTCATGGTATATTTGCTTCCATTATGGTAGATATTCCATTCAAATTTAGAAAGGTGTTATGTTTCTGGAGAGATCATTACTAATTAGCAAGTGGTTGATTTTAGAGGCGGGAGTAGATTTATCCAATACATACAAAGCAATTCCGATAAGTATGGAATTAAAATATTTTGGACATGTGACTCATGTAACACCACTAAAAGGGTGCCCATATTTTATAAAAAAAAAACAACTTAAGTTCCCTGCCAGCAAAAGGAAATGTCCAGTTATTTTAACTAACAACTGTGCTCTCTGAGGTGCAAATTTTAAAACGTGTTATTCTAATATTTTGTTACTAAAGTTGATTGCTTCAATTGGTTTGATATTTTTGTTACTCAAATACCTTCAGATTGTTAATTTATAGTTAAACTTTGAAAATGTAACATAATGACTTAACCCACAATGAGTAAAATCAAATTGTTAGAGGCCAGTTTATAAGTTATAAATATTTTTTCCATTCAAAATTGTGTACGGGTGTGTAGCACCCAGTTGCCAGGGACCGTATAAAAAAATTTCAAACCCTCATAAAAATTTTTTACGCATATTTTTAACATTTACAACCTCCAATGTGTTCACCCCAACCACCTTATAGATGGGAATGAGGCCCAGAAAAATTTATAAAACGAGACTCGAGATATGAGCAAAAATATAGCGACTTCGGGTCGATTACACCCAGTCGCCGGGGAAAGGGTTAAATAGACCCGGACATATTACCGCGGACAGACACGCTCTGTCAATTATCCGGTACACACTTAAGGGCTCTTCACATCTGCGTCATAAAATCTTGGTAAAGTAAACCTACACGATAAGGTGTTAGTGCTTTTATAAGTATGACATTACGTGTCAAGACCGCCGTATATGGGAGGGACCAGAGCAGGTCATTGGGATAAGTATGACATTTCATAACACTGCAAGACGGCAGTTACGTGGGATACAACGATTAAGGTATGTAATGTTATTAAATGTGTGAGTTTTAGTTTTGTAGTAATTAGACTTGAAATAGGCTTTATCGATTTAATATTGGTCAATTTTACTACGTCTTGCGGATCTTATATAACTACAGGGTACATGAAGGTTGCTTTATCTCAGGGGCGTCACTAGGTCGGGTGTCGCCTCAAGCGGTAACTGAGAGTGTCACTCCACCCCCACCCCTACAACAATTTTACATTTTCATTTAGGTGTCACCCCTCTCCCACTTTTATTTTGTTATTTTAACTGGAAAACACAGTTTTGACAGTCAATTTTACCACTTGTTCATCGTGGTGTCATCGACTAACTGGTGTCACCAAATGTGGACCGAACCCCCTCCCACACCCTCCTTGTGACGCCACTAGGTTATCTTTTTGTTATATTGTCTTAAATTAGCTGGTATATAGCAATGTTATTTTACTCGGATTTTGATTTTCTTTGTTCTTAATTCAGCAAAGCAAAAAATGTCAATTGTTTCTGATACTTAGCTGAAAAACCATTCACAACTTGTACTTCGAACTGTATCTCACAAAAATCTAAACCTCCGAAGCAAGTTACTTTAAGATAATGTGAGACCAATGGCGTAGCTAGGTGGTGGTGTCACCCCCTCCTTAAAAAAACAATATGTGTGTGTGTGTGTGTGTGTGTGTGTGTGTGTGTGTGTGTGTGTGTGTGTGCGTGCGTGCGTCGGCCTACATAGGCCTATAATTTAAAGGTATGCCACATACGCGTACATACATGTTTATCAGCTTTAATCACTTCAGACGTAATAGTAGCAATATTTATCTATAATCTGATTTATAATATGTAGTTGGATGTAACATTGCTTTCTCTATAGTTGGCACGTTTACGTCATGATGTCACCCCACCCTCTTGTAATAATTTTGGATTTGTACTTAAAATGACAATTTAACTTTAATTAATTATTAATGGAACTGGCAAAAAGCATTTTTCTTCTATACATTTTGCAATTTTTCGCCTTGGTGTCACCCCCTTAAATGGTGTCACCCGGTGCGTTCGGCACCCCCCCCCCCCCCCGCCCCACCATCGCTACGCCTCTGTGTGAGCCCATATCTAAATTTTCAGTTATGTAACTTGCCATGTGGTATGTAATATATGACGTGTGATTTGACCAAGTGTTTAAACAAAAAATTATACCGTGCATTAAATCGAAGGTCTGAACAAGGAGTTTACCAATGGTTTAACCATGTGTTTTTAACTACTCGATTTTATCAAGTGTTTAACCAAGGTTTTTCTTTAAGTAGTTTGATTATTTCAAGATAATAAAAGAACGTTCAATATAACAACAAGGGTCGAGCATAAATGACGTCAAGAGTTTTTTTTTTTGCCACCCCTCCCACCCTGCTCTTTACCACCTGTCGTCACAAAAGGAGTATGACGTCATTTATGGACCACCGTAAACTCCCCCCCCCCCCCATCCCCCGACAAATCGCGAAGCTGTTTCGGCGTTGGGGGGGGGGAGGGGCGGGTCAGTACGACTAAATCAACAAGTTTGTACTTCAATATGAATAAGGTCATAGCGACACCAGCCCCCCCCCCCCCAACCACCCCGGGAAAATTTAATCCGCCCCTCCCGAAAATTTCAAGTGCAGCCCCAGAAAAAAAAGTCTGAAAGAAACTCTGATCCTACCATAGCCCGAACTTCTAACCATAAAACTATTCGAGATTACAATACTACTAACAACCTAATACGTATATTTTGGAAGAGTCTATTGTCGGACATGGGTATTTTCAAACATCCAAAATGAAACATAAGCAAATCTTTACAAACAACATTGTACAGACACGAGAGTTTGCCCCCCTTGTCTGATTTACTCGCTGATTCAAATATTGTTTTAGCTTTCCGTTTATCAACACGTGTCACAACAAATCTATTTTTAGACAGGTCACGTGATTCTATCCATCCTGTGTCCCCTTGTTGTTGCTGGCACACACTAGCGCCACCATGGAACACATGTGTTGGTTGATTATTCCTGCGCATCGTTTTGGTTATAGAATCTTCCAGACTTTTTTCTTCCGGGGGGGGGGGAGGTGGATTTGATATTTTCAGGGGTGGGAGCGGACAAAATTTTTCCGGTGGGGGGGGGGGGGGGGACACTGGTAAAAGTATTATGTTTTCTGTATAAATTCCACTTCGTGCGGGGGTGGGCGGTAGACTTTCTTCGGGAGGGGGGGGGGGGGGGCTCCGCCTCTCAATGAGATGTCTGGAAGAAATTCTGGATTCTTCTTGTACGTCCTGTGGTAACCCGTCCCATACCTAAATGTTATATACCATCCGGGGGTGTCGGTGTGGTCGGGCCGGTAAAGCTCATAGCTCCTAAACCGAGTTCGAACCTCCGATAGATCGATAGCTCTAAAAGCAAACAACTGCTGCCTTGTATTTTGTTTTTGTATGGAAAAAGGCTATGGAAGCAAATCTAGAAAGAAAAGCAGGCTGAAATCGGAGTCAGCGGTCTATATAACCAGCTGACACGTAATTCTTAATTCTGTTGGAGGAAATCACCTCCAGCATTACAATTCAGAACGAAAAAGCCGTAAAGAAGAAGATAGACCATCCCATCTCAATGTTCTTCTGTTCCTCTCCGCCCCAAGGTAAAAGACACCTTCCATATGTTGATCCAGCATGTCCCTTTATCTCTCCCTTGTTATTTTCATTTCATTCCCCATGTTGTAGCGACCACCCATTCCCCATTTTGTTGCGACCGCCCATTCCCCATGTTGTTGGGACCACCCATTCCCCATGTTGTTGCGACCACCCATTCCCCATTTTGTTGCGACCACCCATTCCCCATGTTGTTGCGACCACCCATTCCCCATGTTGTTGCGACCACCCATTCCCCATGTTGTTGCGACCACCCATTCCCCATGTTGTTGCGACCACCCATTCCCCATGTGACCACCCATTCCCCATGTTGTTGCGATCACCCATTCCCCATGTTGTTGGGACCACCCATTCCCCATGTTGTTGCGACCACCCATTCCCCATGTTGTTGCGACCACCCATTCCCCATGTTGTTGCGACCACCCATTCCCCATGTGACCACCCATTCCCCATGTTGTTGCGATCACCCATTCCCCATGTTGTTGCGACCACCCATTCCCCATGTTGTTGGGACCACCCATTCCCCATTTTGTTGCGACCACCCATTCCCCATTTTGTTGCGACCACCCATTCCCCATGTTGTTGGGACCACCCATTCCCCATGTTGTTGCGCCCACCCATTCCCCATGTTGTTGCGACCACCCATTCCCCATTTTGTTGCGACCACCCATTCCCCATTTTGTTGCGACCACCCATCCACCATGTTGTTGCGACCACCCATCCACCATGTTGTTGCGAACACCCATCCACCATGTTGTTGCGACCACCCATCCACCATGTTGTTGCGACCACCCATCCACCATGTTGTTGCGAACACCCATCCACCATGTTGTTGCGACCACCCATCCACCATGTTGTTGCGAACACCCATCCACCATGTTGTTGCGACCGCCCATTCCCCATTTTGTTGCGACCACCCATTCCCCCTATTGCTACATCCACACACGCCATATGCTTATGACATACCACTCACATATTTCTTGTTATAATTCACCTGAAGAACATATGTATCATGCCCGATTCAACCCCTGCTCTAAGTTGCTATAATCCATGCTAAGGAAACAATATACCCCCTTAGAAAATAGGATTAACCGCATACCCACAGGATTATCCCCATGGAAACAGGATTACCTCCTTCTAGAACCATTATCCCCCCTCCCCCACAAAGATTTGCCCACCCTTTCTGACCACCTTCTATCTCAGCCCCTGGAAAAAGCATTATGTCGTCATCATCGTCGTCCCCCCCCCCCACCCCCTCGGGACTAATTAATCCCTCTTCCTCCCCCACCCCCGTGCTTTACGCTGTTGAGTGTTGTCATACCTCTCCAGTTTTTCAGTTCAAATAGTTCTAACTCAGCGACCTACAACCTGTTCAGACCAGCGGTTATTAAACTTTTTGGAGGTACCGAACCCCATCCGTTTCATAGGTTCATCCACCGAACCCTTCTTAATAGTTCTATCGTCCGCACTGACAAACTCCGATCGTGAATCATATGAGTCCGGTGTGTGTCTTGACCTCAGCCGAAACCCTGAGATTGGCTCACCGAACCCCTGGGGTTCGATCGACCCCAGGTTAAGAAGCAGGGGTTTAGACGCATATCTGATATATCTGATTACATTTCTGGCCATTACATTACATTACTCTATGTTGTATTAATTCGTTTACAAGGATATCTTCTTTTTATCATAGTTCACCTGTCTACTTGTGGTTTTAGGAGACAGTGTGGCGTAGTAGTAGAACGATAGACTGCTAAAAGTCTCGAGTTCGAATCCGGGTTCAAGTCAGTAGAACGTCTCTGAGTCCACCTAGCTGTGATGGGTACCTAACCCATGTTAGGGAAAGTAATGGCTGGGCAAGGTGCTGACCAAGTTTTTTCTTCATATGCCAAGGTCACTGATATGACTTGACTTATTTGACTTAGTCCTCTTTGCTCCTTATGAAACATAGGGCCTCCACCATTTCCTTCCATTTCTTCCGACCCCCGGCTATTAATTTTGCCATCTCCCAAGACATCCCTGTTGGCTGATATATATGAACTCTACTTCATCCGCCCCATATGAGTTTGGCACGAACGGGAAAGATAATGTGACTAGTAGTTGTGTGCCTCTTTGATTAACTTCAAGAATTTCATTTAATTTGAAACATGTTAAAAGCCTTAATTAGTTCTAAAGCCTTGCCGAAGACTACATCAACCCCCTTGTATAGAACTAGGCCAGTTTAACTATATGACGTGAGTTGGTTATATGACGTGTATAATATTGGTCACTAAGTCACCCGACATTATGACCTAAATCCATCTATTGAATCATCCCCGGACAGACTAATTAAAGACCAATTGTGTTGTATTCCAACTTTTCATCTAAAATGTTGACATCATCTAGAATTACATACACACACACACACACACACAATAGGACACAGGTGAAATCTCGCTTTAATGACGTCATCCGTCATATCGTGTCAAGGTGACCTGCCAATCACGACCCCGCATGTTTTGATAGCCCAGGGGTAGATCACCCTGACAGACCAACACAGTCACTGTCACACAATAGGGTCTTTATGGTGCGCTCCACGCCTAATTAGCTGGACCCTACCTGCCTTTTCATTCGCACCTTTGCTTTTGTTATTAACCCCTCATCCCCCCCTACACACACACACTCACCCCTAACCCCTCCTCCCCCTTTCCAAACACCTGGGCAGTCCTTTCTATTCTTGCACTTAAATACCCCACGAAGATAGGAAAATCTCGATCATTAAAACGTCAGCCTCAGAAAGATACGGATAGCTTGATTTTATGCATTGCTAACAACAGCATCCCGAGTTACATTTAAAATATAAATCTACGGTAAGTGAGTGTAAACTTTCTCATTCGTTTACTAATCTGTGACTCACAATTAATTTCAGTAAATTAAATTTCGCTGCCAGTGTTTTTAAAACTATATGTAGTATTATGATACTGTCATTTCACATCACAATAAAGTAGACTATGTAGTAGGACTTCTTGAAATCAACCGTCATGTTCTAAACCGTACTTGTGACGTATAGACTAACATGACGCTTTTCTGCAACTGGCGTATATATAAGTAATAGGTAGGCCGCTTCTTCTATTTAACATCAGATCACATCTAACATTAGACCACAACATCAGATCACAACATCAGACCACAACATCAGACTACATCTAACATTAGACCACATCTAACATCAGACAACATCAGACCGCAACATCAGACAACATCTAACATTAGACCACATCTAACATCAGACAACATCAGACCGCAACATCAGACAACATCAGACCGCAACATCAGACAACATCAGACCACAACATCAGACAACATCTAACATTAGACCACATCTAACATCAGACAACATCAGACCGCAACATCAGACAACATCAGACCACAACATCATACTAATCTGTGACTCACAATTAATTTCAGTAAATTAAATTTCGCTGCCAGTGTTTTTAAAACTATATGTAGTATTATGATACTGTCATTTCACATCACAATAAAGTAGACTATGTAGTAGGACTTCTTGAAATCAACCGTCATGTTCTAAACCGTACTTGTGACGTATAGACTAACATGACGCTTTTCTGCAACTGGCGTATATATAAGTAATAGTTAGGCCGCTTCTTCTATTTAACATCAGATCACATCTAACATTAGACCACAACATCAGATCACAACATCAGACCACAACATCAGACAACATCTAACATTAGACCACATCTAACATCAGACAACATCAGACCGCAACATCAGACAACATCTAACATTAGACCACATCTAACATCAGACAACATCAGACCGCAACATCAGACAACATCAGACCACAACATCAGACCACAACATCAGACCACAACATCAGACTACATCTAACATCAGACCACAACATCAGACCACAACATCAGACCACAACATCAGACCACATCTCTTTAACATACGACTGTATTATTTCTTCTTGTCGTATTCTTATATTACATTTAAAACGTACACTACTTCGTTAAAGATATTCTGCTATATCAGCACTATCCTACAACCTCAACAACAGAACTCTATCAGTACCGTACTTCTTCCTCTAAACGCAACCCACATTCCGCCCTACATTCCTCATTAATGAAAAACATTTAGCGCGGGACTGTCAAGAATCGATCGCCAAACAAAACGTAGTGGTAATTTATGAATGAAGCACACGAAATCGATCTTCTACCGTCTGTGAAAAACCCCTTAACCCAGCACCTAAATAAATATAACATTAAATCATTTTGGTTGTAATACAAAAACAAACCGACGATTCACACAGCTCTGACGCTAGCCGTGTCAGGTTTTGCGACATGTGTTGCTAGGGGTGGGCTTGTGTGTTGTTCCGCATATCGCGGTTGCTAGACGAACCGTGCTTCTTGTCGTGAGTACACAGTGAACGTAGGACCAGATACCAGCGAACACAGGGAAGTATGTACCGTTTTTCCCGTGTCTGTTACACGATTTACTATAGCGCTAACATCTCTCGCTTTCTCCCGCACTAGAACCTAATTGTTTTTATCCTACTCTCGGCTCTATAGCTTCTATTTATAAATCAGCGTAGTATCGACCCATCTCATTTTTTTTCAGGCGGTTTTTCTAAACACCGTGTAAAACCAAAATCGACCGACGCGCTTCGTATTTTATTTATATTGCTTATTTTACTTATACATGTCAAAATAAATATATTATTTGTTTTATTTTAATAAGTATATTTTCGTAGTGACTAATTTAAAATAAATTTCTTGTTACAATTAATTAAACACCCTTTTTATCGTTATTGTCGCCTGTTTAAGCAGAAAATCGGAAATGTGTTCCGCACCCCTACACCCCTCAACTATAAAGATACAGTGAAAATTCAGTTTTTGTCTTTTTCCCTTGAAAAATATGTCTTGGTTATCGTCGATTGTCTCGGATATCGTTGATTTATAAACAATAAAGATACCACTTTCTCTTCTCTTTATGACGTCTACCATTGACATTTTAAAAAATTTATTATAAACTATAATACAACTTTAAATGCCTTTTCATACCTTCTTAATATTTTTCATTTATTTTTTATATTATTTTCATAATAATTTAGTAATAAATACTATTTATAAACTATAATAATAGTATGATTAAAAGGAATTTATTGGATTTATATTGATTACATGGAATAATATAATCAAATAAGGGAACTTAATAGCTAATTATAACTAGTAAAAAAAATTATACAAAAGTCATTCTGATTCCTAATTAATCCTACAACATTATCCAATTAATTCTTGATTGACATAATTATCTCCCCTATGAAGTGCCCCGTAGGCGCCTATGCTACAATACCTGATGTTTTAAAATTAATTTTAATTAATTACTTAATTAATTAAACTCTCGTCCTCCCCAGTGCTAAAACAGAGGGCCTCGCATTGCTCTCGAGATGACGTCACCATACACCGTGGTACTGGTCAGGCACGGACAGAGCCTGTACAACAAAGAGAACCTCTTCAGCGGCTGGCATGACTCGGACCTGTCCGTCAAGGGAGAGAACGAGGCTATAGCCGCCGGCCAGGTGAGTCCATTCAGAGTGAACAGGGGCAGTAGGTCGGGCGAGTTCACTTTTTTAAAAATAGAAGTCCGTCAAGGGAGAGAACGAGGCTATAGCCGCCGGCCAGGTGAGTCCATTCAGAGTGAACAGGGGCAGTAGGTCGGGCGAGTTCACTTTTTTAAAAATAGAAGTCCGTCAAGGGAGAGAACGAGGCTATAGCCGCCGGCCAGGTGAGTCCATTCAGAGTTAACAGGGGCAGTAGGTCGGGCGAGTTCACTTATTTATAGATAGAGGGGGGTTTTGTGACTTGTTGAAATGGAGTTAATTAATAGGGTCTGTTAATCATGAGAGTGGATTAATCATGGAAAAGGTCAAGTTAGTGAATTTTACCAGGTTCAAGGTCAGCATTAAGGGGTTATTGAGACTGGATTTTTTTAAGCTGGGAAATATTGACAATGACTATCACATTTACTTCGTCTGTCACATGTTGATTAAAATAAATGAGTAGTTTGCAATAAAAATAAAATAAATGACTAGTTTAATTAAAATTTAAAATAAATGAGTCGTTATTAAATGACTAATTAAATTTAAAATAAACTAAAGAACCAGTTTAAATTAAAAATAAATGACAAGTTTAATAAAAAAAATTACTTGTTTAAAGAATAATTTAAATTAAACTAAACTACCTGTTTAAAAAATAAAATAAATGACCAATATAAACAAAAAATTACTAGTTTAAAGAATAATTTAAAATATAATAAACCTCCAGTTTCAATTAAAAATAAAATAAATGAGTAGCTAATTAAAAAATAAAATACCAGCCAAGATCAAGTCTTCCAGTCTCTTACTTGTCTCTGTCTCTATTTATTACTGTTATCTTAACCAGTCTGTAAAAAACCAGTTGTTGAAAAAACTCCTCCCCCCCCCCCGCCCCCCACATTCCTCCTCCAGTAAGACGCATGGCAAAAAAAAAAACGCTGGTCTGTTTAATTTTGTATTTAATAACTTTATTTTAAAAAATATCTTTTAATGCTATAATAATGAATCATACCTGCATTACTGACGTCACGACATTCCAATGTGTTGAAAGTCTACCGATCAAGTAATTATTTTTTTACCTGAACACACATCTTCTCTTTTCACGTGCGATGTAATTGATGCAATTCGTATAAATTTAACTCATCATGATGATCAAAGGGAAACAATTTGACAATACAAGCAGTTTTACATCCAGAGTTAGGCGGGGTGAAGGCTTAACGCGGTGGTTCTTAACCAGGGTTCGATCGAACCCCAGTGAGTCTGTCTCAGGGGTTCGGCGGAGGTCAAGAAACACACCCGACTCATAAGATTCACGATCGGATTTTGTCAGTGCGGACGATAGAACTATTAAGAAGGGTTCGATGAATGCGCATATGAAACTGGTGGAGTTCGGTACCTGCAAAACGGTTATGACACACTGGTTTAAGTTTAGATGTTATATAAAAAAAAATTAGGCCAATGTACATTTACCTCAGCAGAGAACCTGGGGGAACTCTAGTATTCCTTGTACCATGTGGAACATTCATGCAATTTTTTAAAAGATATTTTTCTCCGGGGAACGGGGCGTTGGAAACTTCTGAGGCGGGGGTGGGGGGGCGCTTAAATTTTTCCTATTATCCAAATATCAATTTACCGACCTCCAAAACAAACATAATAGCAGGTGTAGACCTATTAGGCACAAATAATTTTAGAATAATGTTTACCAAAACAATTTTTTTATAATAACAGCATCATAATATTGTTACGAGTTTTAATGAGTACAGTATACTAAGTATTTAGGTGAAAACACACACATTCACTGAAGCCTTTATACTTGAATTTCTTTTTCGTGTGTTCTGGGTTTTTTTTTTCGTTGTTTTTTTTTTTAAGCAATTTGTTCTGTCATCGTGTGATTTTAACTTCATATAAAATTTCAGGGGAAGGGGTTATGTCTTTGGGGTTTTGTCACTGTGGGATAGGGGTCGGTTGGTTGTCAAGGGTGTGTATATCTATGAGAGGGTACGTCCAAGGCTTTGACAAACAAACTTCTGATTTTAAAAGCATGACTCTAAATACTGAATATATGTTTTTAAACATTACTCTATATACGGAATATATCTTTTATAAACATATTCCAAGTATGGAGTATAGATTTTTAAAACCATTTATCTGTATACGGAATTTATTTATTTTTTAAATTTCTCTTTCTACGGAATAGCGCATATATTTTTTGTTTAAAAACATTTCTCTAAAAACAGGATATATATATATTATTTTTTTTAAATTCCCTATTTACTGAATATATATGTAAAAACCCATTTTCCAACGTACATGATATAGATTTAAAAAACTATTTCAAGAAAGAAATTTAAAAACCAATTTCTCTCTGCCCACAGCTACTACTGCGGCACGGGTTCGAATTTGACGTGGCGTACACCAGCATGTTAAAGCGGGCCATTAAGACCCTCCACATCATCCAGGACGAGCTGGACAGCCACTGGCTGCCGGTCGTCAAGTCCTGGCGCCTCAACGAGCGCCACTACGGCTCCCTGCAGGGGCTCAACAAAGCGGAAGTCGTCGAGAAATTCGGCGCCCACCAGGTTCAGCTCTGGCGGCGCTCCTACGACGTCCGCCCCCCGCCCATGGATAAATCCGACCCCTTGTGGTCCGGGAATAGCCGCCAGTACAGCCATCTTGACCCTAGTTTGATTCCAGTTTCTGAAAGCCTCAAAGACACGGTGCTACGTACTATGCCGCTGTGGTCGGATCAAATCCTCCCGGAAATCAAATCCGGAAAACGCGTTCTCATCACTGGACACGCTAACAACTTCCGGTCTTTGATCAAGCACCTGGACAACACCGGAAACACGGACATCGCTGACCTTAACCTCCCCAACTCCGTGCCCCTCGTCCTTAAGCTCAACTCTAAACTCAAGCCAGAAAAGTATTATTTCTTGAACGCCTCAGGAGACAACCCGGTCGTGCGCATCAAAGCCAAAAGAAACGGTGCGAACATCAGCGCCAAGTTTTCTTAAAACACATCTTTGTTATCTGAAGTGTTGAAAATAAGATATTCCCGAGACAGTCACTCAAGATAATCACTCAAGATACTTGAATGATTTTACCCATGATTCAACAACAGTGCTGTTATTTCAAATAAAAATTGTGATTTCATAATTATTGATAATGTGATAGCCAAATACACATACTCATATATATATAAAAAAATAATATATATATATATATATATATATATATATATATATATATATATATATATATATATATATATATATACTTATATATATAAATATACATATACATATATATATACTTAAATATATATAAATATACATATATATATATATATATATATACATATATATATATATATATATATATATATATATATATATATATATATATATATATATATATATATATATATATGTGTGTGTATATATATATAGCCAAATACATATACCTTAATATATATATATATATATATATATATATATATATATATATATATATATATATATATATATATATATATATATATATATATATATATATATATATATATATATATATATATATATATGTATTGCTGGTTATTAATTCTGAAGGTTTTAATAGCATGTAAAATATGTTTCGCTTTCCAGATCAGCCATATTACATTTGTTTGTCGGTTTAGATGTCTTGTTTATTTTTAAATGACGCTTGTTTTTTTTTAGCTTTGTTGTCACTGTGTAATCAGCGTGAGCGAGAGTGGTAGCAGTAAATAAATGCTATAAATAGCTACAGCCACTGGCAGATAATGGGGGGGGGGCGCCGAACATTTGTTTTGAATTAACGATGGTGGAGGGGTAGGCCTAGGGGACGGAACTCACAAATACTCGAGTAATCGCCGCGTCCTGTAATCGTAGCGAGGAGTAATCGTGGCGTCAGTTATTCACTTGTACACATAATACGCATCTTCGTTAAGGCTGGTCGTATTTCATATTTTACGGGGGAAAAAAGTTTAGAAACATGTAAACAAAAATAGAGTACGACGCATTTCTGATATATTTTTTTAATATTTCGAATAAAACTATCTTAATGCAGTTCAATACTATACAAAAACTTTAAAATTATATTTCAAACCTTTTTTTTTTAAAAGATCTATTCGTATATTTTTGTACCAGTTAATTTTAAAAATTGAAACGAAATCAGCCAATTAGTTTGAATTATAACAACCAAATATATTAAACTGAATAATTTTCGATTTAGCTTTTTTTTTAAGTCTAAAAGCTGGGCATTGTATCAAGATTAAAGGATGTGTACTTGACATGATGATGAAAAAATAATTAAAAACATTTAATGGTACAGATGTGTCGCTGATATATTTTTAATTTTACAGGAAATTAAAAAACTAGTGAGGCAAATTCGCCCCACCAGCTCCACCCCCCCCCCCCTCATACACACCCATGCGTTACGCCAATTGAATGATCTCATGAATCAAGAAATGAGTCGTTGTTTGTTGTTGTTGTTGTTTTTTAAGTCATTTAATTTATTGCAGCTCGTACCTTAACTTCAACTGCTAAAAAAAACTTATTTTGTTGAAAAATTGTTTTGTAAATTTGTGGACGTAAAAAAAATTGTTATGCTGTAAACGTGTTTTTAATTGTCAAATGTTTGAATAAAACAAATATTTTATCAGTCTAATGTTGTTGTTTTTTGTTGTTGTTTTTTTTTGGTCAAGCTGTAACATTTATCAAAACAAATATTCTAATTAGTTTAAATTACTAACAAAAAGTATATACTGCTCTTCTTTTTTGCCAAACCCAAACTTTTAAAAACTAATTTAATTTATAAACATATTTTACATATCATTACATACGATGGTTAAAGTCGACAAATGGGCCTCGCTAGAGAAATAGAAAGTACGAGCCGACCCGCGGCGTATCATATGCCACTATTTAGTTGTTTTATTTTCTACTTTTCAGTAATTCATAATTTGTAAATTCGACAGTACCAATGCGGTCACTGAAAATAATTTCTTTAAAAACCTATCAGTAGGTCGTTAAGGACGATACTACCCCACCCTCCTTTCCTACAAACCCTACCCTACACCCCCACACCACCCCCTCCCCCACGTGAAAACAGCCTCCTCTTAGTTACCTCCCCTAAGTTTAAAATTGTTCAAACTAAATTATCTGCCCCTAATAGCCGTCACTAAACCCGGCTCTACGATTGTAAACATTTAGCATGAACCAAAGCTCACCAGACCATGTAGGGGTGGGGTGGTAGGGAGGGCGCTTACAGCTTGGTGTTTTCTAGCGTCTCCAAGAAGAGAATTATATATATATATATATATATATATATATATATATATATATATATATATATATAGATTTTCGTTGCGACCAACGCACATATACATATATATATATATATATATATATATATATATATATATATATATATATATATATATATATATATATATATATATATATATATATATATATATATATATATATATATATATATATATTTATATATTTATATATATACACACACACATATATATATATATATATATATATATATATATATATATATATATATATATATATATATATATATATATATATATATATATATATATATATATATATATATATATATATATATGTGTGTGTGTGTGTGTGTGTGTATGTATATATAGTCGTCTTTGGGTAGGTAGCAATAAAACATACGAGTAACATATGCTACTACTCGTAAAACCAATTGTGAGTCACATTATTACTTTTCAATTGATTTACCTACTATTCTAACTTGCAGTAACTACAAATCAACCCCCGATCAAATCAAGCGGAATAATACAGAGGGGGGGGGGGGTATACTGTCGAAACAATGAGCCAGATAAAAAAAAAGAAATAAACGTATAACAGAGCCAAATACAAACACAGAAGGAGCAATCGATTTTTTTAGCCTTTTATCGGTGTACAAGTCAACATAAGCGATGTATTCTACTCTGCATATTACAGGGGACAATTGAGACCTATGTGACATTGTTTACCTACAGGGGGTCTTCATATGCTGTGAGGCTATCTGTCTGTGGTTAATGTGGCATTTAACTTGGGGGGAGGGGAAATACTTACATTTAGCTTACAATTAGCAAATGTATTTAATGAGACTATGAAAATCAAACGCGGTTATCAATGTTTTTTTTTTTAAAATCCTATATAATACTTTATGTTTGTACGTATGTAATGGCATTAGAAAATAAATAGTCACAAGCTACCTGAAATGTACATATATAGGTATATAATATGTATGTATACGTTCAATATATAAATAATCACTCACCGAAATAAAACAATCTAAAATTAGCTGCACATAAAACATTGTCCTATTTGTTCAGTAAGTAGGCTAGTATAACATGTTTTTGGTTTATGTATGAAAATATACATATATATATATATATATACATATATATGTTTAAATTTATAGCGTATTCATATTTATGTGTGCACACACACACACTCACATATATATATATATATATATATATATATATATATATATATATATATATATATATATATATATATATATATATATATATATATATATATATATATTTATATATATATATATATATATATATATATATATATATGTATATGTATATATATATATATATATATATATATATATATATATATATATATATATATATATATATATATATATATATATAACCACAACAACTCCACCCCGCCTCTTTACACCCCACCATCACCACCCCAACCTAACCCTGACAACCATCACCCCCGCTGTGATAGTTAAACCCAATACACTAGTGTAATGCTACAACTAATAGCTAACGTCTACGGCCCGTAGACTGCTGGACTGTAACAAGTTAACCAATCAAATCTCCTGAGACCGCTCATTTGCATACCAGCTCCTGCTCAGGCGACCAATAGAAAATATTCCCAAAAAAAACCACACCGGATGTAGCGTCCGACAATGCTATTTACAATTCAACATATTCAGGGCCGTTTGTTTTAGTTTTTTTTTATTATCATATTAGTCAAAAGATGATACTTATAAAGTATGTGTACTTTTATAATAGGAGAAAGTACTCTATATCATTTTTATATCCTTTCATACAGGATCAGAATCCTCAAGTTTCAGAGTTTTCGTTATAATAAAATGCTCAGAAATGGGCAATGGATGATATAAATAATTCCAGTTTTTCTATACCAGTCAGATTCCCCCCCCCCTTCTTAAACACCAATACAACAAATGACGTCACAAAGCCCCACTTACACTATTTCAACCCCCATCTCCAACATACACCCCCCCCCCCCCTTTTTTTTCCTACGCCCCCCATTCACATAGAACAATTAAAACCACATCAGCATGCCTTTTCCTCAATTTTGTTCAAAAGTAATACACAAAATTGGCAACTTTACATTTCATAAGGGTAACGCTTCCCCTTTCATTTTTTTTTACTGCCACTTAGCACATCGTCACAGAAGTCTGAACCCCCCCCCCCCCCTCACCTCCCACCCCCATTTTTTAAAATTACCCCTCACCAATAAAACTATTTGTAAAATTATATATTCGGCTCACTTTCTATCGTTTCTGAGCTCTCAATAACCCTGTAGTAACAATCGAAGATAGTAAAAACTTTAAACTGACATTCTAAGTGAGGCACAGCTTGGTTTATAATTTTATAATGTTTTCGGGTAAAATGTAAAAAGGCGAATATAGAAAACTTTCATCGTCGTCTTTCCTTAAGGTTTCTGACGGAACACAGGGCCTCAAATCCCCCTCGATTTCCCTCGATTTCCCTCGATTTCTTCCCAGACTTCCTTGTCCCAACTCTGTCCTACTTCCTCAACACTATCCAGCACACTAGTTTCCAATAAGGGTTACACTCTAATGTCTGTGTTTGGCTTGCTGTTGTCATTTTTTTTGGACAGAGAATGTCATCCATCACATTTTCTTCTTCGTTCTTAAATATAAGAGATTCCCTCTAACACAATTAAGTATTACGTGTAAAGTCCGTTGACTACGATTTGAGCCTGCTTTTCTCTTTTGGATTTGCTTCTATAG